>NC_080028.1:104219733-104227233 GCF_030020395.1 Manis pentadactyla
AGCGAAAATTATGTAAATATTATTAAAGGGACTCGGGCTCCGAAATTCATTTGCGACCGCGCGAGGAGGAAAGCTGTCCTTCTGATTATTTCCAATTTATTTGCAAATAAAGGCCTGATGACCAGGAGGGATCAGGGATATTTAACGAGGCTGTAAACATAATTCTACTGTGCTCAGCCTCGCTGGAATTAATGGTTTTAATAATTGGGATCCCAATTTCTTGGGGAATTGGTGGCTTTTGTCGCACCGAGGACCCAGGGCCCAGGAAAATTGAGGAGAGTGGGCTGGGATTTTGGGGGGAGGTGGGAGATTGGTGGCGGCTCACTCTGGGTTGGGGCGGCTGCGGGCAGGGGAGGGGGCTAGGGGCTGGCTGCAGGCTCCAGCCAAGTTTGCTAATATTTCTTCGCTGCAGATGTCCTGAAGCCCCCGAAGGGTCCCCTGGGGACCCGGACCCTATTAGAACAAATGTGCACTGCTTTTGTAAAGAGGCGCGTTGGCGGCGCCTGTCCTATTACAGACGACACATGATCAATAGGCTGATAACGCAGCAACATCAATATAAGCGACAGAACAATGAGGGATATCATTGGGCATCTATCTTAATATAGCCGGCTACAAGAGCGCTGACAAAGAGCGCAGCTCATGAAAATTCCGCCCCACGATTCCCCATCTCCGCTCCAATATGCGCACGAACTCCCCCAGCTGCCGGCGCTATTATTCTCCAATTTCAATTTGACACCCCAGCCTTTCATGCTAATTCTATTATTGTAGGAAGTTTATGTGATTTCATATCACTAGAAATCGGTAATGTATAATAACCCTTTGGGCAAGAAACCCAGTCCCCGCAGCAGCCACCGGAAAATAATTACTTTCATATCAAAACTCTGCAGGAGCCCAGCGGCCCGGCCCTGGCAGCCCCCGGCTTCGTCACCCCGCGCCGCGCGCCCCGGCGAGTGCCAGTGCGCGGGGGTGCGCGCGGGTGCGCGCGGGTATGTGTGTGCGGGTGCGCGCGTGCGGATGGCGCCAGGGAGGAGGGGGAGCGCGGGGGAGGGCTGGAGAGGGGGAGCTGCGGATGCATAAATTTGTTCAATCAGAAAACACAAACACACACGCACACAAAAGGAGGCATTAAGCGCGGACCTCGGGGGAGGTGAGGAGTCTGTTCCTGCCCCCCTCCCCCGCGGGGAGAGGAGTGGAAAACGGAGGGGAGGAGGGGCCGGACTGGGCACTCGGAAATTTGAAAAAGATGGACCTGAGAGCTTGCGTTTGACCAGCTTTATTTATCAAAAATGGTACATATATAAATATTCTTAGACATTTTTGCATTTTACAAGGCTGAGGATTCTTGTTGTGGGTTTGGGAGTGGGTTTGTTTTGTATTTTGTTATTTGTTTTTCTCCCTTGAGAGGAGGAGGGCGTCACCCCAAGTCCTGCGGTTGCTGCCTAGATCCGAATTGATACAGCGTTTCTTTAAAAAATAATAATAAAAGGAAGAAAACAGAAGAGGAAAAAGCAGTGTTTCTAAGCCGATCACCTGATTTCGTTGTGTGAGTCGGGGCCTGAGCGAGCGGGGCCGGTCCGGCGGAGCGCTTCTCTCGGCCGCCGCCGCGCTCAGTCCATGTCCACCTCCTCGCCATCCGGCGCGCTGGGTCCGGCCTCGCTGCCTGGCTCCGGGGCTCCGCAGATGGCCGGCTCCCCGGCGGGGCTGGCAACCCGAGGATCCGGCCCGGGCGACGGCGGCGGCGGGGCCGCTGAGCAGGCGGACCCCGCTTCCGCGCAGTCCCCACCGCCGCCCTCCGCCGCGGCCGCGTCCCGGAAAGGCGCCGGGGTCGGGCCCCCCGGGGAGACGACGGCATCGGGGCTGCGGCGCGCGAAGGCCGAGTCCGGAGCACCGCCGGGCCCTGGGAAGGTCCCGAAGCCGGCCTGAGCGGGCGGCGCAGCGGGCGAGGGCGGCGCGTCCTTGGGCGCGGGCGCCGGCTCCGGACCCGCGCAGCCCTTGAGCGCGGCCTGCGGCACCAGGAAGCCGAGCGGCTGCGTGATGGGGTAGAGCAGGAAGTGGCCCTTGCCGATGAGGGTCCGCGGCGCGCACGGAAGCCCGGGCGCGAAGTCCAGCCCCGCGGCGGCGGCGGCGGCGTTAGCGGGCGCGGCTTTCCGGCGCGGCGGCGAGTCGGACAACAGGCTCTCCACGCTGAACGGGCTGGCCTTGGGCGGGCCCGCGGCGCCGCGCTCCGCCACCGCCGCCGCCGCTGCGGGCGCACACAGGGCCGCGTCCGGGTCCGCGGAGCGGCCTAGCCGCAGCTGCGGGCCGGCGCCGCTTCTTTGGCTGGGGTAGAAGGCGAGGTCGCAGGTGCCGGGCGCGGGCGGTTCGCCCGGCGGTGCGGGCACAGAACCCGCGGCGCCGGCGGAGTGCGCGCTGGGGCCCTTGGCCACGGAGGTGGGCGGCGGCGGCTCGGGGGGCTCCGGGGACAGGCCGCCGCCGCCGCTGTCGCTGTCGGAGCTGGGCGCGCTGTGCAGGGACAGGCCGCCGGGCGAGTGCAGGTGGCGGCTCTGGCTCTTCAGCAGCTTCTTCTCGTGCTTGCGCTTCTTCTTTTCCATCTTCTCCAGCTCCTTGCGCGCGATCTCCTCCGGGTCCATCGGTTCGCCGCTGCACGTGGTCGGGTGTGAGTTGTGCGCCGGCCGACCCGGGCCCTTCTTGGTGTTCTCCTTCTTCCTCCACTTGGCCCGGCGGTTTTGGAACCAGACCTAGAGCAGCCGGGCAGGGGAAGGAAGGCACAAACGATCAGCCGCGGGCCGCTGCGAGGACTGAAGGTCTCCCCACTCCCCCCCCATAGGCCTGCACAATCTTGCCTCCGGCCAGGGAGCTGGGGCCGAGTCAAGCAGCCCCGCCGGCCCTGAGCTGGGTTTCAGCACTCAGGCCGCGGGTTCCAGAGGACATCTTTTCCACCCAGAAAGAGGTAGATGGGGGCTTCCCGGCCAGCTTCCCACTCTGGCTTCTCACCTCAGGGAACTGAGAGCTGCCCCTTCCTTGGGTAAGGCCGGTCTGGCCCCTGACCGAGGGCGTCGGGTTCCTGTTCCTGTTCGAGGCAGAGAGCAAGGCCCCTCCTTGCCTCTCCTGGCTTCTCACAGCTCGTGTTCTAAGCAGCCCGCCTGGCCTGGCGCTGAATGTCTGGCCCGATGACCATGGGTGGCTGGGCTCAGCTGCCCTCCACACCTCTCTTCAGCCCCGTAGAGCCTGGGTCAAAGCCCAGATCTGGAGGTTTCCCATGAAGGGAAATCTGGGTGCTGCTTCTAGAAAGGCCCAGGAAGCTGAACTGGGGGCAGGGGCCTTCAGTAGCCTGTCCCCCCAACACATTCACACACATCCTTTTTTCCTGGAGACTCCAGGCCAGGTACCAACGCAGCCCTCTCAAACCAGTTGTGCTTGGCCGGGGCCAGGGGAAAGGCAGGCAAGGAAGCAAGAGGCCAGCTTCCAGGCCTTGCAGAAAAGAGGCCTGGGCCCATCCTGTCTCTCCCACCCTCTCTGCAAGGGCTTGTCCTGCGCAGCCTCACAGGACTCCAGGGAACAGCACACCTGGCTCGGGACTGCCACAGTTAAACCCCAGCTAATTCCAGGTCTTTGTTGTGGCCATAGAGAGACCCTGCCCAGCAGCAGGTCTCGCCTGAGGCTGGAAAACCTTGCTGGGGCCAAGCTGAGGGTGTTAAGTTGCTGCCTCTCCAAGGCTGTAACTTGCCCTTTCTTTCTCTTCCTTTCTTTCTCTTTCTTTCAGTACTTCTTTCTTTGCTGCAAATTCCAGGTTGCCTTGTCACCAAGATCACTTGTTATCGTATTAGGGGAGAAATGAAGAGATCTTGACTTCACTTAGGACACTTAGAACAAATTGGATAAGAGGATTTACAAACAGAAGAGGTCAGGAGGGGAGACCCAAGCACGGGAGCAGACACCTTTTTAGACAAAGCTACTGCCGCTAAACAGGCGTCCTGTAGCCTCTGCCTCAAAGCCCCCCGCCCCGCGCAGCCGCTGCCCGCCCCATCACCAGTGCAACCGACCCCGGAAAAAGATTTCTGTTCTTCAAGGAAACGTCTCATTATTTGTAATTCATCCTGAATTTTTAGTCCACCAAATTTACACTGTATTTTTAAAGAGATATCGCCGGCGGCCTCCAAATGAAACCAAATTAAACAGGGGAAAGAAAAAGCTATAACGAGGTATTAAAGACTCAGACACCATTCCCCCCGACCCACCATGTATAAAGTTTTCGCCTCCCCTTCCTCAGCTGCCCCCTTCTGAAAAGCGATGAGTAAATACATGTTTCCATCTGAATATTTTAGCGGCGAAAGGTAAACAAACGTGTTGGTTGCTGCTGGAGAGCCGAGCCCCACCATGTCCCAGCCGGCGGGCCCCGCCCGCAGTCTCCCCGCTCAGCCCTTCCAGACCCCACTTCGCATGCTCGCCCGGACCCCACTACACAGCTCCCGGCTCGGACGCAGCTACTACTGTTCGGATGCTTCGGGGCCGCAGCCGGGCTCTTCCCAGCCGCCTGGGCTTTCTGGGATTCCCATCGCCTTGGCCGGGAGGCGCGAGCCCCGGAGCAACCCCGCTGCCGCCGCCTTTGCGCAGGCGGGCGCGAGGCGGGCTCGGCCCCGGAACGCGGTCTCACAGCCAGAACAAACGTGGGGCCGGCGCCGCAGGCCTAGCGGCGCGACGATGCTCCCGGCGGGACCGCAGGCCTTTACCTGAACTCGGGATTCGACTAGATCCAGGCGCAGCGCCAGCGCCTCGCGCATGAATACGTCGGGATAGTGGCTCTCGTTGAACGCCTTCTCCAGCTCCTCCAGCTGCCAGCCGGTGAAGTTGGTGCGGGTGCGCCGCCGCTTGCAGCCCGGGCTCTCCTTGTCCGGGTCCCCCGAGTCTGTGGGCACGCACAGGACACGGCACGGCTCAACCACCAGCCCAGGCTACATCCGCTCTCCTGCTTTCCGCTGGCCTCCCGGGTCCACCGGCCACAGAGAGGGCGTCTGCGCGCCCCGTGCCTGGCGCAGAGCGGGAACCGAACCGAGTGCCCCAGCCCCCAGCCGGCGCCGCTCTGCGGCCATCCGCACCCCTGGCTCCTCCGCCGACTAAGGTTCCCGCCCGCACCGTCGCCTTCCCCGCCTACCTGACAGTTTGAAGGGCTGGCTGTCGCCGCCTACCCCGCAGGCGGCCGGCAGCAGCGGCGTGGGGTTGACCACCGAGGCGGCGGCGGCGGCGCAGGAGCCGCTGAGTAGGCCGTCGATGGAGAACGGCACGGAAGCGGCGGCGGCGGCCGACTGCAGCTGGTGGCCGGCCAGCTCGTACACGTGGTGGTGGCCCAGCGGGTAGGGGAAGCCCACCACGCCGCCCAGCGAGCCCCCGAACTGGGCATGCGGGTGCTCCAGGAGGCGGCCGTCCATCATCTCGCGCGGGGGGCCGGCGGGGCCGGCGGCGGGGCGCGGAGGCGCAGGCCGGGGCCGGGGCGGGCCAGCGGCGGGAGGCGCGGGCGGCGGCGGCAGCGACAGGGACCCGGAGCCCTACACATGCTTCGCCCGCACTCCGGCGCTTTACTTTATCAACATCAAGCTCCCGATAATTAGCCGCGGCCCGGGGAATTTGGGACCAATAAGAAGCGCTAATCGGCTCTGACGTCAGAGGCGTGCTGGGTGCAAGGAAACGTTTTCCATATCGATTGCTAATTATACCTGACATGCACCTCAATAAACAGTATCAGGGACTGTCACAACAAGACGGGGGGGACGGGGCGGGCGGGGCGGGGGTGCGGGGATTGGGGGGCGGGTTGCAGGGGCGGGCGGGGAGCGGGACGCGGGGCGGGGGCGGCCGCGGGTGGTGGGGGCGGGCGGGGCGGCCGGCAGCCCGCGGCCCCCGCGCCGCCCCACGCCGGCGCCCCGCCCCTCCGCAAACCACTAATAGATTTCCCTTTAAAACATTCGCCGGCGTGTTGTGGGGATTTTTCACCAGAAATGCTGTACTCTCTGAACCTTTAAAGTGATGTTGCTCCAATTACAGAGAGACATTGAGCGGCAAATAGACTGATCCAATAATAGGAGATTCATCATCCGCTCTTTCCGAAACTGTCACATTGAATTTAAAACTACAAAGGCTTCTCATCTCCTCTCCGGCTCCAGGCGGCGGAGGAAGCAGGGGGAGGAGGACCAGCGAGCGGGAGAGGGGGAGGGACTCCGACAGGGAATGCCTCCCGCAGAATGTCGCCCCGTCGATAAAAGGCATAATTAATGCCCTCTCTGATTGATTGGCAGCAGCCCGGCCTATAAAAGCAGAGGCGGGGTGGCTGAGGAGGCACCCTGGCCCCCCACCTCGCCCCTACCCGAGCAAACGCAGGGCCCGGGGCAGCGGGAGGAAGGGCGGGAGGAGGAACGGAAAGTAACTTCGGGGTGGCAGCGAATCAGGCCCCCTACACACGAATAAAAAAATAAATACATCTCTCTTTGACTCCGCCTCTGAAGAATAGGGCCGAGGTACCCAACCCATTTATTATAATTAAATTATGTTCTCAGAGAAGTGTCACTCCCTTCTGCACTATAAAATATTGATAGACTCAAAGCTAAATCATTAAAGGACATATTCTTAAATAAGCAGCAAATTAGGACTGGGCAGAAGGGAAAGAAATCATTACATATACAGTATTCTTTGTAAAAAAAACAACAAAAAGTTTGTCAATGGGGAGGGTGCATTTTGCCGCGGCCGCAGGCACGGGACCGGCGCTTCCGCGCGAAGACAAGAGGAAGAGCGCCCGTGGGCCTCGGAGCGGGCCAGTCCCCGAGCCGGCCGCCTGCAGCCTCTCCGCCCAGGCGAGGCGACAGGCAAGTGGCCGCTCGTGTAGGCGGCTTCGGCCAGTCTGCCAAGCCCCGAGCCGCGCCGGAGAGGGGACGGAGGGCAGGGCAGACCTGTGCGTGTCTGTGCTGTCCCTGTCCCGTGCGGGTCCTGGTGTCCTTCCCTGTCCACGTGTGTGTGTGTGGGGGGGGGTGGGTGCACACAACCGCCCCAGCGGCGGGGGCGCGGGGCGCGCAGCCCGGGCAGGTCCTGCCCCAGTGTGCACTGGCCGCCGACTAGGGCTTCATTACCCTCCTGTCTCTCCTGGCTCCAGAGAAGGAAAAGGTGCCGAGGCCGGGGGCCAGGCCCGACAGGGAGGCCTGGGATTTGGGGCCTTACCCCACTCCTTCTCAGTCGCACTAGGAAAACGCCGCAAGTATTAATTCCGAGGTCAGGGGCCAAGAGCACTACTTTTCGCCATAATTTAATTTCTTTCTCCATAAATATACTAAATGTAAACTCTGTCCGTCCGACTCGATTTTGCCCGTAGCCTTAAGCGCCTCGTTCTCTGCCGGGTTCGCGAGGAGGAATGTGCGCAGCGCGTGTTTCTGAATACAGAGCTGTAATCAATTCGGCCCGAGGGGAGGGCAGAGGAGGGGGCGGGCGCCGGCCGCGCTCCTCGCCCATCTCTCTTTA